>NW_024542738.1:0-4509 GCF_018151105.1 Drosophila obscura
TTAAGTTATTAACGATCTGCCTTCAGTACTCAGAAACTCTCGAGTACTCATGTATGCGGATGATGTTAAACTTTGTGTCCAGTATAAGGACATTTCATTTTACTCTTCGCTTGCAATCCGATCTCAATAACTTTCAATCATGGTGTTGTGCAAATATGTTACACCTAAAACGCCTCGAAATGCAAAGTAATGACATTTCATCGCTCCTGCCCCCTATTGGCTCCTTATAGCGGTGGTTCTCTTGAAGACAATAACCTTGGTTGATGATCTTGGTGTTAAATTAGACCCAAAGTTGAAGTTTTCTGAACACATTTCTACCATGGTAAATAAGGCCATGGGTGTGCTTGGGCTTATGAAGAGGTGGTCAAAGGAATTTGATGAACCCCATATAATGAACATTTGGAGCCCGTGTGCATGCCCGGCCCAGAATCTGGTTCCACTTACTTTGGAAAAACCATAAAATCTACGTAGTATCCCCCATAACCTTGATGCAACCTTGCCATAACCTCTGCGCAGGCGCCACAGCCTACATTGCATACACTGGTAGACCTGCTTGAGAGCCTCGAACACTTCTTAGGCTGCAATCGAAGCCTAAAGCACTGCCCTTTTTTTTATCTAATTAAACTTAAATTTTGTCAATTCTATTAATTTGATTTAATGACCTGTAATTCCCCCCCTTATTTAATTATGTTACATTAGTCAAAGAAGAAAGGAAAGAAACAGCAGTTTGTTAAAAAGAAAAAAAAAAAAAGGAAAGAGTTTAAACTATAACATGCAGTCTGGTTAAACCAACAGGGAACCATAATTATTATATTCCACAGCTTCTTCAAAACCCCAGCGAAAAGCCTTTCAGCGAGGTAGGGCTGTAAATATACATATACATGCATACCAAACTGTGAGTGATGAAAAATCAATTTTTGTTTGTTTCCCTTTTGGTGCGTTTCTTACTGCTATATGAACCGACCTGCGCATAAAAGTTTATGCATAAGCGCTAGAGCCTTTGTTGCTTTTGCTGCTAATGTAACTTGTGCATGCGCTCCATTCCACGTAACTTCTTACATGGAGGAGTTAAAACGAAACTATAGTGAGCCAAGCAAAAAAATTCCTTTTTTGTCTTTCTTTCCCTTTTTGGTTTAAGAACTTCTTATATATGCATTTAATTATGATATCTTTAATTTAATTCATTTATCTTCTATATTCAATATTCCCATCTTGATTTAGCGTTATATTTCATCTCTATTATGTATATACATACATACATTTACCTTTTTCTTGATATATTCTTTAGGGTTTCCCTTCCGTCCTTTAGAAATTACTTTCCTTTCCTGTTTGGGGATTGCTATATTGCAAGGCCTCATAAACATAGCTGTCATTTTTTGATAATCAGTTTAAAACCGACACTTTTTGATGCTGCGATGTTAAATAAAATCATGTGACAGCTTTTAGATGTGACTCTTGCTCAGCGGGGGTCACTTGAGTGGGCTGGTGCTGGTGGAGTGTAATTAGAGAATGGATCTGGGGGTATAGACTTTCTGGTTGATTGCGAGACTTTTCATTATAGCGATCATTAATGTTTAATGGTCTGCCTTTTGGTATTAAAGAACTCTCGAAGACTTATGTACTGCGGATGACGTTAACTTTGTGTCCAGTATAAGGACATTTCATTTCATCTTCCTTGCAATCCGATCTCAAGAACTTTCAATCATGGTGTTGTGCAAATACGTCACCTAAATGCCCCGAAAGGCAAAAGGCGATACTTCGCCTCCTGCCCCTATTGGCTCCTTATAGCGGTGGTTCTCTTGAGAGAATTACCTTGGTTGATGATCCTGGTGTCAAATTACACCCAAAGTTGAAGTTTTCTTAACACATTTCTACCATGAAATAGGGCCATGGGCGTGCTTGGGCTTATAAAGAGGTGGTCAAAGGAATTTGACGACCCCTATATAATCAGTTTCCAACATTGCTTGTTTGTCCGATTTTAGAATACGGCTCTTGTGTATGGTGCTCCCCAGTACAAAGTACACTATACCGGTACAGAATCAGTCCAGAAAAACTTTTTACTTTTCGCTCTGCCGTGGCCTAACTGGGATGCAGGTGTGAGACTGCCATCTTATCCTCGTAGATTGCTTTTAATAAACCTTCCAACCTTAGTTAGTCGTAGAAAAATGCTTGGTGTGATTTTTATGCACAACCTGATCAAGGGTGATGTAGATAGCCCTGACTTGTTGAGCCGTAAACTTTACGATTCCTATTAGATCTACTAGAAACTTCATTCCTTTGTTCCTTCGCTTTGTAGATCGAATTATTCCTTGCACGAACCATTTAAGGGGAACTCTCTGCTGGACTTCAATTCCCTCTACCACATAATATCAACTACTAATTCCCTTAATCTTCTTAAATCACTAATACTAACATACCTTTCCCGTAATTAGTTATACTTTTTAGCTATCTTTGCATGTTTAGCTCTTTGAGTTGTCAATTCTATTAATTTGATTTAACGACCTGTAATTCCCCCTTATTTAATTATGTTACATTAGTCAAAGAAGAAAGAAAAGAAACAGCAGTTTGTTAAAAAGAAAAAAAAAAAGAAAGAGTTTAAACTATAACATGTCAGTCGGCAGAACGAACAGGGAACCATAATTATTATATTCCACAGCTTCTTCAAAACCCCAGCGAAAAGCCTTTCAGCGAGGTAGTACTGTAAGCATACATATACATGCATACCAACTGTGAGTGATGAAAGATAAATTTTTGTTTGTTCCCTTTTGGTGCGTTCTTACCGCTAGACGAACCGACCTGCGCATAAAAGTTTATGCACAAGCGCCAGAGCTTTTGTTGCTTTTGCTGCTAACAAACTGGGCATGCCATGCATTCCATGGAATCTCTTACATGGAGAAACTGAAAATGAAAACTACACTAGCCAACAAAAAAATTTTTTTTGTTTTCCTTCTTTTTGGTTTAAGACCTTCTTATATATGCATTTCATTATTATATTTAATCCCATTCATTTATCTTCTATATTCAATATTCTTATCTTAATTTAATGTTATATTTCATCTATTATGTATATACATACATACATTTACCTTTTTCTTGATATATTTTATAATTTTCTTTCCTACTTTATATTATTTTCCTTTCATATTGGGGATCGCCATTGAAAGATCAACATAAGTTGTTTCAACAATTAGTTTAAATCGATACTTTCGGATGTTGCGATGTTAAATAAATTTAGCTATAAGCTTTAATATGAACTCCTGCTGAGTGTGCCTAACTTGAGGGGGTAATGCGTCGTGTAGGGAACGTAGGCATAGGTATTGCGGCATAGACTTTTTAGGGATCGCCGTATAACTTTTTTGGATTATAGCGATCATTAAGTTATTAATGATCTGCCTTCAGTATTAACAAACTCTCGAGTACTCATGTATGCGGATGATGTTAAACTTTGTGTCCAGTATAAGGACATTTCATTTCACTCTCGCTTGCAATCCGATCTTAATAACTTTCAATCATGGTGTTGTGCAAATATGTTCACTAAAATGCCTCGAAATGCAAAGTAATGACATTTCATTGCTCCTGCCCCGTATTGGCTCCTTATAGCGGTGGTTCTCTTGAGAGAATTACCTTGGTTGATGATCTTGGTGTTAAATTAGACCCAAAGTTGAAGTTTTCTGAACACATTTCGACCATGGTAAATAAGGCCATGGGTGTGCTTGGGTTATAAGAGGTGGTCAAAGGAATTTGACGACCCCATATAACGAAGACTCTCTATATCTCGCTGTTTGTCCGATTTAGAATACGGCTCTTGTGTATGGTGCCCCAGTACAAAGTACACTAGGACCGTATAGAATCAGTCCAGAAAAACTTTTTACTTTTTGCTCTGCGTGGCCTTAACTGGGATGATAGGTGTGAACTGCCATCTTATCCTCGTAGATTGCTTTTAATAAACCTTCCAATCCTTAGTTAGTCGTAAAAAAATGCTTGGTGTGATTTTTATGCACAACCTGATCAAGGGTGATGTGATAGCCCTGACTTGTTAGCCGCATAAACTTTACGATTCCTATTAGATCTACTAGAAACTTCATTCTTTGTTCCTTCTGCTTTGTAGATCGAATTATTCCTTCGAACCATTTAGGGTACTTTGTCGGATCTTCAATTCCCTCTACCACATAATATCAACTACTAATTCCCTTAATCTTCTTAATTAATATCAACATACCTTTCCCGTAATTAGTTATATTTTTTAGCTATCTTTGCATGTTTAGCTCTTTGAGTTGTGTTCATTCTAATTTTCCTCAAATTTTAGTCTAAAAACTATCTTTCCTGCATGCTCGCGATCGGTTCGGTAAACGCGTCGTGCGTCATGCGCAGCGCCCCTCGGTCGGTTGGGCGGGAGGAGGGCTGCGTTTTCTGCCGGTTTCCGCGCGTAACAGGCTTCGGCTTGGTGTTCGCATGGGCCACTGATGGTGCAGTCATCTGCATATCCGATCCATACAAAAAGGGACTTGT
>NW_024542739.1:0-3662 GCF_018151105.1 Drosophila obscura
ATGTTAGGGTATTAGTGATTTAAGAAGAGGGAAGGGAATTGGAGTAGTTGATATTATGGGGTGGTAAAGAGAATCGAAGTCCGAGGGCAAAGTACCCTAAATGGTTCGTGCAAGGCATAATCCATCTACAAGTGGGAGGAAAAGAGGGAAATGAAGTTTCTACAAGATTAACAGTAACTCGAAAGTTTATGCGGTCTAACAAGCCAGGGTGATCGACATGGCCATTGATCAGGTTGTGCATAAAAATCACACCAAGCATTTTTCTACGACTAACTAAGGTTGGAAGGTTTATTAAAAGCAATCTACGAGGATAAGATGGCAGTCTCACACCTGCATCCCAGTTAAGGCCACGCAGAGTAAAAAATAAAAGGCTTTCTCTGGGGTCAATCAGACGGTCCTGGTGTACTTTGCACTGGGGGGCACGCTATACAAGAGCTGTATTTTAAATCTGACGGACCAGCGAGATGTAGAGAGTCTTCGTTATACAGGGGTCGTCTAATTCCTTTGACCTTATCTTTATAAACCCAATATACCAATGGCCTTATTATCATGGTAGAAATGTGTTCAGAAAATTCACCTTTGGACTCATCACCAAGATTATCAACCAAGGGAACTCCCTCAAGAGAATCACTTAGCATGAGCCAATAGGGGGCTGGAGCGGATGCAAATGTCATTACTTTGCATTTCGAGGCATTTAGGTGTAACAGATTTGTACCACTATGATTGAAATTTATTGAGATCGGACTGCAAGCGAGAGCTGAAATAAATGTCCTTATACTGGATACAAAAATCAACACTCATCGCATATAATGGAAGGATTGAGAAGTTTGTTAATACTGAAGGCAGATCACTTAATAAAGAGTGTGAATAGTAGGGGGCCTGGAAAAGGATGGCTGCCCTGTGGTATCCAGAAGGAAACTTAACAGGTGAAAAGAAGGAGTTTTTGAAGAGGACTCTTTGAGAACGAGAATAAAGGTAGCTGAGAATTCATCTCAAGAGATTAGGCGGAAACCCTAAAAGGTCAAGTTTTTGTGCTAAAAGGGCGGGTTGACAGAATCAAATGTCTACTAAAATCAGGTGCAACGAGATATCCGCTTAAGTTACCTTGAAAGCCTTTAATGACAAAAGAGGTAAATCTCAATAAATTCGTGGTTGTTGATTGTTATCTGGGCTGGGACGAGATATAAGTGATTTGCAGAGACGTTGCAAGCGCGGAGTTAAAAATTTTTCGCAAACATTTTAGAATAGTGAACATGGAGAATATAATCCTATAAATCCTACTCTGCTCATCAGACTTGCTACCTCTTTCTTATGGTAGCGAATAATAAAAGATTCCTTCCAGATGGGGGGAAGCATGGGAAGAGGGGCTACAGAGGGGGAGGGTGGATAGTTTAAGCGGGGAAGGGTCCACACAGGCGTCGGACAGACCCGAGTACACAGCCGGGAACATAAAGAATCAAAAAATGTGTCAAGTACATTGTAAAAATGTGTGTGCCTTTCATAACGTCAGTGCACAAGTACAGAGCGGACCAATCAGAAATCCCAACAAGGTTATTAAGCTTCGTAATCGGCTTTACGAAGCAGCGGACACGTCCACAGCTTATCATCCTATCCAATATAGCAGGGCCAATATCGACTGATACTTCGAATGTAGGATGGTAGGAGTCTTCAGGTATACTGAGCGGAGGGGATCGGGTTAAATAATGCTATGGCTGTATTCCGATACAAGCACAGATCAAGCAATTGATCAAGGAATTTTCTTACACTGGTCGACTCGAGACGGGGATAGGCTCTACAAGCCGTCGTATAAAGTCATGTCGTGACATGGGCACAAGGTTATTAGGCCCCGTTCACCGAAGAGAAAACAGCACCTGGCAAATTAAAATCACCAAGAACTATCACAATGAGATTTATCTGATAGCGAGGAAGAAATAGTTTTTAAAGTGGTCAAGTGATGCTCGTATATTAAGATATCCGAGGAAGGTGGCAATATACGAGCAAGAAATGAAAACGGAAAAGCCTGGGAGAATCAGTTTTACGCACATGAATTCCAGGTCTTGTCCCACCTGGACCACCACATGTTCCGACGTGAAATTTGAGTCCACTGCAATAAGGACTCCCACCTCCACGTCGGAAGATGGAACGGTCATTTCTCAAAATCGTGTACCGACCTGCCAAAACTTCGGAACTAAGGACGTCCGGCTTTAACCAGGTTCGGTGAACACAATAACGTGGGAGGAAGAATTGCTGAAGGACTTTTAGGCAAAGAGTGTTGAGCTTACTACGTAAGCCTCTAGCATTCTGGTAGGAACTACAAGAGAGGAAGTTCGTTTTTTGGATGGGTGGAAGTAGAGGTGGAAGATGAGGATAGAGATGGAGCACTGGTCTGCAATGCTAGGAAGAGTAATGGGGGGCCTATTCTTTTTCTTAGCCTTAAACTCTTTAACCACCAAATGCTCTGCCAAAACTTGGCGGAACAAATGGTTTCAAATTGAGTTGGGGATACGCTTGCCTCGGTAAGGAAGATATCTCCTTGGCGTAAGAAAAGTTAAATTTTTCCACCTTTAAGCCGATGGCTTTTATTTTGCTCCCCCATACAGAAGGGGTTACATCATCGGATGTGAGGTTAGGGGCTAGCTGCGAGACAAAAAGTTGTGGCTTTGGTGGGACTCCCACCAGTGGTTTTGGCACTACAGGCCTAGTACCTGTGATGGCAGTATCCGGTGGTCCTGGACATTTGTTAGCTGGTGGGAGCAAAACTGAAGGGAGAGTTAAGGGGTTGGGTGTGGACTTGGGTGGGGGAGATGGACTTACAGACATTTCAAGCTGCACACTCTCCGAAGTGACGCATGGCTCCCCGAATCTGCATCACCAGTAGTGATTGTTGCCCTTTGAGTAGCAAACGAAATCAACTGCTGCTACTAAAGGAGTGGTCGGAGTAATTTTCTCGGATGCTGGCGGATATGAGGCAGTTGGTTGTAAGTCCCGCGAGATGCACTCTCTCACCTTTGAGACTCAGCCAGTAGCTGTAAACTGCCGAACTAGTGTTCAATGCCAAGAGCCGATCGTCGTACTGTTCCGTTAAAGCCCTACGATTAGCTCTTTGAAGCCACTCCGTGTCTGCCTCATGAACGAACGCATGTCGTTTTCCACAGCACGGCATTTCCCCACATCTCATAACGTAGGCGTCGTTTTGGGAAATGGCGTCTTCTACACGGTCTGAGATCCCTACACATTTTGCGTGCACTACGCCTTTGCTGAAGCCAGCAGGGGATATCGGGGCTGGTTATGGGTGACCCGCTTCTTGCAGGTTTTTTTGGCACAGATGACAGAAATTTCCATATCAACGTTTTTTATTTTTTCTCACTTCGGGAAAAAAAAAGTTCAAAACAAATAGTAATCATACCACTGTGCAGAGCAAATGCTTTGAGAGCTATGCTTAAAGCGAAATCGGAAAAAAGAGAGGAGAGTGGTTGCAGCAACAGCTTACAAGTGAGTAAGCGTTACTGCAGCAAAAGGTTACAAGAGCGAGAGTGAAAGAAACAGTTATTGAGAGTTAGGTGATAGAGAGAGTGATGAAGAAGGCAATAAATACGACAAAGAGCGGTTAAATGTAATGAGAGGGCGATTACGAAAAAGCAATAATACAAACACATGACTAA
>NW_024542740.1:0-1888 GCF_018151105.1 Drosophila obscura
TAGGAGGCGCGTGTGAAAGTCCGAGAAAATAAGAAACTTCAGAGTTAGTAGTGAAACAGGGATATTTACTGGTAGATTACGTTATAGTGGCTATATCCTTTATGTCCTGCCTTCCAAATCACTTGCTAGAGATGGGGCATTTCTCAGAATATTGATAATCAGGGACGTTGTACAGATGGCTAGGGAGGCGTGGCACATTCTGAATCCGATAAAGAACTTCAGAGTTAGAGTGAATAGGGATACTTTATGAGCCGGGATAAGTTATAATGGCAATATCCTTTAATGCCTTGGAATTTAAATTAATTGTAAAAGTACCTAATATTCTTTAGGAGGCATGTTGCAATGGACGTTGTAAGGAAAGTGAGGAGGCGTGGCATGTCCCGTATGCAATAATAAACTTCAGAGTTAGAGCGAAACAGGGATATTCACTAACTTGATACGTTATAGTGGCTATATCCTTTATGTCCTGCAATCCAAATTGATCGCAAAAGATCCTGCACATTCTCCAGAAGGCATTGACACATTCAGGACGTTGTACAGATGGCTAGGAGCCGTGGCATGTCCTGATCCGATAAGAAACTGCAGAGTTAGAAGTGAAACAGGGATATTTACTGGCCGGACTACGTTATAGTGGCTATATCCTTTATGTCCTGCAATCCAATTGAGACCAAAAGATCCTGCATATTCTCCAGCAGGCACCACACATTCAGACGTTGTCCAGAGCTAGGAGGCGTGGCATGTCCCGTATTGGATAAGAAACTTCAGAGTTAGAGTGTGAGCAGGGAGATTGACTAGCTGGAGAAGTTATAGGGGCGCTATCCTTTATGTCTGAATTGAAAGATCCTAGGGTATGGGGATTTCTCCAGAAGGCATTGACATATTCAGGGATGTTGTATGTTTCGATGATAGGTGAGCAGGTGGCATGTCCTGATCTGATAAGAAACTGCAGAGTTAGAGTGAAATAGGGATATTTACTGGCAGGATTACGTTATAGTGGCTATATCCTTTATGTCCTGCAATCCAAATTGATTGTAAAAGATCCTGCACATATCTCCATAGGGTATTGATATTCAGGTATGTTGTCACACGGCTAGGAGGGCGTGGCATGTCCTGATCCGTAGAAGTACCTTCATGAGTTAGAGTCCAATAAGGGATATTTACTGGCTATATTACGTTATAGTGGCTGATATCCTGAGTCCTGCCATCCAAATCGATGCAAAAGATCCTGCACATTCTCCACAAGGGTTGACATATTCAGGGACGTTGTACAGATGGCTAGGGGAGGCGTGGCATATCCTTATCCGATAAGGAGCTTCAGAGCCTTAGAGTGAAAACAGGGATATTTACTGGCAGTACAGACGTTATAGTGGCCATATCCTTTATGTCTGGAATCCAAATTGATTGCAAAAGATCCTGCATACTCTCCAGAAGGCATTGGAATATTCAGGACGTTGTAGAGATGGTGAGGAGGCGGTGTGGCATGTCCTGATCCGATAAGAAACTTCAGAGTTAGAGTGAAAACAGGGATATTTTCTGGGGATATACGTTATAGTGGCCATATCTTTTGATGTCCTCTAATTGAAATTGACTTGAGAACCCTGAACATTCTCCAGAATATTGATAACCAGGATGTTGTACAGATGGCTAGGAGGCGTATATGACCTGATCCGATAAGAAACTTCAGAGTTAGAGTGAAACAGGGTTTTCACCTGGCAGATTACGTTATAGTGCCCATCCTTTATGTCCTGGATCTGAATCACTTGTAGACTCACATTCTCCACAAGGCATTGATAAATTAGGTATGTTGTAGAGATGGTGAGGGAGGCGTAGCATGACCTGATCCCAGAAGAAACTTCAAGAGTTAAGAGTGAAACAGGGTCTTCACTGG
>NW_024542741.1:0-4415 GCF_018151105.1 Drosophila obscura
GCCAACAAAAAACGCGTATCCGTATCTGGGAGTCCAACTAGATAGAGGTCTCGACTTCAATAAGCATATCCAAGCCTGTAATTTGTAGGGGCTGAAAGTAGGGAGATAGCATAGAGCATCACTAATAAACATATTCGGTAGCGCTTGTAAGTGCATTCCGAAGAGAACTCCAAAGAGTGGATCGTAAGCGCAAGCTTTACGCCGAGCTTACGAAGGGAGAGTCGCTGCAGTGTTAGCACGTGCAGCGAAGCGTGTGATTATCTTTAAAAAAGAGAGTCAGGTAGCGTGACATAGAAGTTGCCCTTGACGTTTGACCGAAATTCCACTCAATTCAGGGAAGATCATACGATTGTCCCGTTAAAGCTCGCAACATCATCCGATCATGAGCTTTATGCTTTTGCACAGCCTAATTTAACTGGATGAGTTTCGCTTGAGTTAATGGCAAAGAGTCGATCGAAGAAAAGCGGAAGTGATTGTGTCAAGCGGATATTTATATATATATATATATATGTAACCTACATATATACTTACGCAATCCTTCGCGGTGATATTTAAATGCCGTGTATTCTGAGAAATCTCCTGGATCGGTGCTAGTACCAAGCGTGAATAATAATTAACCAAGGATGTGGACCGTAGGCTACAACAAGTGATCGGTTTAATTTATGTGAATTAAGTTTAGGACAGAGGTCAGGAGCCAGTTTCATCGTTGCAGCCTGAGTGCGTATAAGCACATAGACGGGGTGCTCCACGAGAGGAGTATCACCGAAGTGATCCTCCAACCTAAAAGGGGTACCCTTCGACCCCCCTCTACTGACGGAAACGCTGAGCACCGAAAACCTCTGACTTGGGTCAACCATATTGAGGCGTCGCAACCCTTAGGAAGCCCAGTGCAGAAGGGGCGCCTCGGAACTTTAATCAACTCCAGTGAGAAGACCAGTTTGTCGCGCACGGGGGGGGCAAGTAAATGCGCTTGCGCGCCGGGGGTTTCCCCCCCCGGCCGGGGGAAGGGGGGCGGGGGGGCTACAGAGTAGCCGCCCGACGCTACCGAAAGATGTCCGGAGTTGCTCAGTGTTAACTTACACATTTTCGGGGTTTGATTTGCCATTTTAAGGCCAATTCTCTGGGAGATATATAGATATGTATATTTTTTTTGGAGCATCAAGAATTATGAGGGTTGGTAGAAAAGAGTGGGTATGAGACCTTAAAATGGCATATTAACTCAAATCCCGAAAATGTGTAAGTTAACACTGAGCAACTCCGGACATCTTTCGGTAGCGTCGGCGGCGGCTACTCTGTAGGCATGTCCGTCAAAATCACGCCCAGTGTTCTGGTCTTCTTCACACTGGGCTTAAGCGGAGAACATCCGACTGCAGGTCAAGCTGCAGCTTACATTGGCACTACCGTGCGCGACAAACTGGCTCTTCTCACTGGAGTTGATTAAAGTTCCGAGGCGCTCCCTTCTGCACTGGGCTTCCTAAGGGTTGCGACGCCTCAATATGGTTGACCCCAAGTCAGAGGTTTTCGGTGCTCAGCGTTTCCGTCAGTAGAGGGGGGTCGAAGGGTACCCCTTTTAGGTTGGAGGATCACTTCGGTGATACTCCTCTTGTGGAGCACCCCGTCTATGTGCTTATACGCACTCAGGCTGCAACGATGAAACTGGCTCCTGACCTCTGTCCTATAAACTTAATTCACATAAATTAAACCGATCACTTGTTGTAGCCTACGGTCCACATACCTTGGTTAATTATTATTCACGCTTGGTACTAGCACCGATCCACAGAGATTTCTCAGAATACACGGCTTTTGCATTAAAATTTCACCGCGAGGGATTGCGTAAGATATATGTATGTAGGTTACGTATATATATATATATATATATATATGCCGCTTGACACAATCACTTCGCTTTTCTTCGATCGACTCTTTGCTATTAACTCAAGCGAAACTCATCCAAGTTAAATTAGGCTGTGCAGAACATAAAGCTCATAGATCGGATGATGTTTGCGAGCTTTAACGGGACAATCGTATGATCTTTCGCTGAATTGAGTGGAATTTCGGTCAAACGTCAAGGGCAACTTCTATGCTCACGCTACCTAACTCTCTTTTTTAAGATAATCACACGCTCTCGCTTGCACGTGCTAACACTGCAGCGACTCTCTTTCGTAAGCTCGGCGTAAAGCTTGCGCTTACGATCCACTTTCGGAGTTCTCTTTCGGAATGCACTTATAAGCGCTACCGAATATGTTTATTAGTGATGCTCTATGCTATCTCCCTACTTTCAGCCCCTACACCACAGTTGAAGACGAAAGTGTTCTTACAGTGAGACTTCAACTGAAGAAGGCGATCTCTTAAGATTTAAACTGAATGTCTTTTAGATGGTAGACTCCTAGGTTTTTCTTATCTGCACTAGCTAATTGGTAATACATGGTCCCAACTCGACGAATAACTTTGGCTGGTATAAACACGGGTACCAACTTAGCGCTGAACTTTTTTATAGCATTACTTTGACAAAAATTTCGGGCACACACGTCGTCTCCAATGTTGAGTTGACGGACACGGCTTCTTAAATTATATTTCTCTGCATTCTGTTCGTGAGATTCTGCTACCTTTTTCTGAGCGGCCTGCCGACACACTTGTATTACATCTGGATAATGGACTCTAGTATCATCAGCCAGGAGATGTAGACGTCTAAGGAGTTCATAATCCTTTCCGTTAAGAACCATATTTTGGCCAAACGCCAGAAAGTATGGCGAATATCCAGTGCTTCGATGGATATTGGCCCGTAGCGCCGCGCTAATTTCGGGTAACTTTCGGTCCCAATCGCTATGGTCTTTGCCGATGTACGCTCTAATGGCTGCTAACACAGATCGGTTTAACCGTTCACTAGCATTGGCTTGTGGTGAGTATATTGCCGTCATTGGTGAGTTACCCCGAATCGGGTAAGAAACGACTTGAAATTCCCTGAGACAAATTGTGACCCATTATCGGTGAGGTATAGTCTCAGGCACCCCGAAAGTACAAAACAATATATTTTCCAGAAACTCACACACCTTACTTGAGGGTAAACTTCTTGAGTGGACATAAGAAATGAAATTTGGTGTTGTGGTCCACGATTATCAACATTCCAATATAACCTTGTTTGGACCGAGGGTACGGCCCCAGTAAATCCAGATAAAGCTTTTGAAAAGGCCGTTCGGAAACCATTGGTTTCCCCATAGGAGGTCTTAATACGACATTAGCGCTTTTGGTCTGGTGACAAACGTCACATTTTGACACATATGCTCGTATTTGTGTTACCATCTTTGGCCAAAATAGATACCTTTTCAGTTTTTCGATTGTCTTACCAATACCGCTGTGTGAAGCGTTTGGAGGGTCATGAGCACGGGAAATAATATCGTTGGTAAGGCCAGACGGAACCCAAAGCTTCCACGATTGCGTATCTGCTAAAGCGTCACCCGAACAGGGTTCGGTTCTTTTATATACCAAATCATCTTCGATTTTCAAGTCGGGCAACTTAAGTCGGTTTAACCTTACATTTTCCATTAGATCCATGTACTGTTTTGACTTAAACTCAATAGAAGTGAGGTCTACTATGGGTCCATTAGCATTTAGTTCTTTAACCTCTGGTTCATCTTGACGTGACAATGCGTCCGCTACTACGTTTTCGGACCCTTTCCGATGTGAAATTTGGAAATTAAATCCCTGTAATTTTATAGCCCGGCGAGCTTAGCTAGAGCATAGCTAGAGGTGCACACGAAATCTCCTGGTACTAGTTTGGGTAAAAATACATCTATCCCACACCTGCACGCTACAAATTACAAAAACAATATCTCGGATTAAGAAACTGGAATGGCTCATTGGAAGAAGGAGCAAATTATCCACTCGCGCCAAAACATTGCTGTACAGGCAGCTAGTAGCTCCGATATGGCAGTACGCTCTTCCTATCTGGGGCTCTCTTGCATCCAACACGCACATGAACAAGATCCAGGTTATTCAAAATAGAGCTATCCGAGCTATCGTCGATGCGCCTTGGTATGTCAGGAACAGCTTAATCCATGCAGATCTCCAGTTGCCTACAGTGGAAGAAACATATAATAATCTCACAAGAAACTATTATGAAAGGCTGCTCCAACATGACAACTACCTGGCAAGGAGACTTGTCATCAACCCCTGCATCCTGCAAAGACTCTCCAGACCACGATACAGCGAGGCGATTGCTAATCATCTGCCCAGGATGATGCGCTTACAGCCGGCCCAACAGACAGGCGAATATGCCTCAGCGAGCGATCTGCTGCAACGACCTACAGCAACAGCACGCCATCCAGACGACGTTGATGACCAGCTCCAGCAGGCCAACCTCCAAGAACTCCAGAATAGCGTCCTCCAGGCATTACACAACTCCAGGCGAAGTCACC
>NW_024542742.1:0-4110 GCF_018151105.1 Drosophila obscura
ATGGCTAGGAGGCTGGCATGTCCTGATTCGATAAGAAACTGCAGAGTTAGAGTGAAACAGGGATATTTACTGGCTGGATACGTTATAGTGGCTATCCTTTATGTTACTGCAATTAAAAGCAAAAGACCTGCACATCTCCAGAAGGCATTGACACATTCAGGACATTCTACAGATGGCTAGGAGGCGTGGCATGTCCTGATCCGATAAGAAACTGGAGAGTTAGATTGAAACAGGGATATTTACTGGCCGGATACATTATAGTGTCTATATCCTTTATGTCCTGCAATCCAAATTGATTGCAAAAGATCCTGCACATTCTCCAGAAGGCATGGACACATTCAGGACGTTGTACAGATGGCTGGAGGCGTGGCATGTCCTGATCCGATAAGAAACTGAAAAGTTAGAGTGACACAGGGATATTTAATGGCTGGATTAGTTATAGTGTCAATATCCTTTATGTCCTGCAATCCAAATTGATTGCAAAAGATCCTGCACATTCTCCAGAAGGCATTGACACATTCAGGACATTCTACAGATGGCTAGGAGGCGTGGCATGTCCTGATCCGATAAGAAACTGCAGAGTTAGAGTGAAACAGGGACATTTACTGGCTGGATACGTTATAGTGGCTATATCCTTTATGTCCTGCAATCCAATTTTTTACAACAACAGACATTTTTACAACAACTTTCTAAAGTCTCCCAAAGCAGAGCTCATTTCTATTACATTTGCTTATATTGTTCGATTTCCAATAATATTAGTCTTTATTTCAGACATTTTTGACAACAACTTTTCTAAAGTCACCTAAAACAGACAAGAATTGCCTATTTCGATTATTTTTGCCTTATATTTGTTCAATTACAATAGACCAGTCTTTATAAAAAACATTTTTACAAACAAGTTTCAACGTCAGACAAAAAAAGTATATATATTTGCTTAATAATACAATTTTTAAAACTTTTAAAGGTCGCCCAAATGAAAATAAATGCTTTATCTAGCTTGTATTTGCTTATATTGTTTGAATTCCAATAATATTAGTCTTTATTTCAGACATTTTTACAACAACTTTTTAAAGTCACCTAAAACAGACAAGAATTGCCTATTTCGATTATTTTTGTTTTATATAGTTCGAATAGTTCAGTCTTTATTTAAGACATTTTTACAACAACTTTCTAAAGTCTCCTAAAGCAATGCCTATTTCCTTTGTTTTGTATTGTTCGAATTTCAATAATATTAGTCTTTATTTCAGACATTTTTACAACAACTTTATAAAGTCACCTAAAACAGACAAGAATTGCCTACTTTTCGATTATTGTTTGTGGATTGTGTATCAGTCTTTATTCCGTTATTTTAAACTACAACTTAAAGTCTCCCCCAAAGCAAGAGCTCATTTCTATTACATTTGCTTATATTGTTCGATTTCCAATAATATTAGTCTTTATTTCAGACATTTTTACAACAACTTTCTAAAGTCTCCCAAAGCAGACAAGCATAGCTCATTTCGATTACTCTTTCTTATAGTTTCGATTTCCAATAATATTAGTCTTATTTCAGACATTTTTACAACAACTTTATAAGCAAACAGACAAGAATTGCCTATTTCGATTATTTTTGCTTATATTGTTCGTAGTTCAATAGTATCAGTCTTTATTTCAGACATTTTTACAACAACTTTATAAAGTCACCTAAAACAGACAAGAATTGCCTATTCTCGATTATATTTGCTTATATTGTTCGAATTTCAATAGTATCAGTCTTTATTTCAGACATTTTTACAACAACTTCTAAAGTCACCTAAAACAGACAAGAATTGCCTATTTCGATTATTTTTGCTTATATTGTTCGAATTTCAATAATATCAGTCTTTATAAGAAAACATTTTTACAAACAAGTTTCAAAGTCACCCACTCAGACAAAAAATGCATATATTTGTATAATACAATTTTTAAAACTTTTAAAGGTCCCCAAATCAGAAAATAAATGCTTATCTGCTTGGATTTGATTTTATTGTTCTTCCAATAGTTTATTTCAGACATTTTTACAAAAACTTTTTAAAGTCACCTAAAACAGACAAAATTTTCGATTATTTGTTATATTACCCAGTCAAACTTTTTACAACACTTCTAAAGCTCTAAGCAAGCGTTGCCTATTTCGATTATTTTTGCTTATATTGTTCGAATTTCAATAATATCAGTCTTTATTTGAGACATTCTTACAAAAACTTTCTAAAGTCTCCTAAAGCAGACAAGCATTGCCTATTTCGATTATTTTTGCTTATATTGTTCGAATTTCAATAATATCAGTCTTTATTTCTATAGACTTTTTAAACAACAACTTAATCACCTAAAACAGACAAGAATTGCCTATTTCGATTATTTTGTTTTTTTTTTTTTTTTTTAATTTTAAAAAAAAAATAAAATGTGTTATTCAGCTCATATTTGCTTATATTGTTCTTTCAATACTCACTTTTTCAGACATTTTTACAACGACTTTCTAAAGTCTCCCAAGCAGAGCTCATTTCTATTACATTTGCTTATATTGTTCGATTTCCAATAATATTAGTCTTTGTTCAGACATTTTTACAACAACTTTCTAAAGTCACCTAAAACAGACAAGAATTGCCAATTTGATTATTTGCTATATTGTTCGAATTTCAATATACCATTCTTTATAAAAACATTTTTACAAACAAGTTTCAAAGTCACCCACTCAGACAACAAAATGCATATATTTGCTTAATAATACAATTTTTAAAACTTTTAAAGGTCGCCCAAATCAGAAAATAAATGCTTATCTGCGTCGCTTATATTGTTCGAATTTATTCAGACATTTTTACAACAACTTCTAAAGTCACCAGACAGACGGAATTGCTTCAATAATATGTTCGGTTCAATTAGTCTTTATTTCAGACATTTTTACAACAACTTTCTAAAGTCACCTAAAACAGACAAGAATTGCCTATTTCGATTATTTGGTCAATAGATATTAGTTCAGATTCTTACAATAGTACCAGTCTTTATTAAAAACATTTTTACAAACAAGTTTCAAAGTCACCCACTCAGACAAAAAATGTATTGCTTAATATATTTGCTTAATAAAAATTTTTATTTTAAAACTTTTAAAGGTCCCCAAATCAGAAAATTTCCACTAGCTTATTTGCTTATATTGTTCGAATTTCAATAATATCAGTCTTTATTTCAGACATTCTTACAACAACTTTCTAAAGTCTCCTAAAGCAGACAAGCATTGCCTATTTCGATTATTTTTGCTTATATTGTTCGAATTTCAATAATATCAGTCTTTATTTCTTTATTTCAGACATTTTTACAACAACTTTCTAAAGTCTCCCAAAGCAGAGCTCATTTCTATTACATTTGCTTATATTGTTCAATTTCCAATAATATTAGTCTTTATTTCAGACATTTTTACAACAACTTTCTAAAGTCACCTAAAACAGACAAGAATTGCCTATTTCGATTATTTTAGCTTATATTGTTCGTATTTCAAATTATAGTCTTTATAAAAAACATTTTACAAACAAGTTCAAAGTCACCCACTCAGACAAAAAATTCATATTTTTGCTGTATAAACAATTACAACTTTTAAAGGTCGCCCAAATCAGAAAATATGTGCTTATCTAGCTTATATTTGCTTATATTGTTCGAATTCAATAATATTAGTCTTTATTTCAGACATTTTTACAACAACTTTATAAAGTCACCTAAAACAGACAATAATTGCCTATTTCGATTGTATTTGCTTATATTGTTCGAATTTCAATAGTATCAGTCTTTATTTCAGACATTTTTACAACAACTTTCTAAAGTCACCTAAAACAGACAAGAATTGCCTATTTCGATTATTTTTTTGCATATTGTTCGAATTTCAATAATATCAGTCTTTATAAAAAACATTTTTACAAACAAGTTTCAAAGTCACCCACTCAGACAAAAAATGCATATATTTGCTTAATAATACAATTTTTAAAATTTCAAGGGTCCCAAATCAGAAAATAAATGCTTATCTAGCTTATATTTGCTTATATTGTTCGAATTCAATAATATTAGTCTTTATTTCAGACATTTTTACAAAAATTTTTTAAAGTCACCTAA
>NW_024542743.1:0-3946 GCF_018151105.1 Drosophila obscura
AGGGAAATAAATAATGAGAATACAATTAGCAAATTGAGTAATCATAATCATAATCGAACTAAGTCATAACGAGAAAGAAATGAAAAACTATTCGGAAGATGGTTCCGATGGAATACAAAAACTTCGGGAGCGCAATGCCTCCTTTAGGTGCATATTATTGTCTGTTGGGTAATCACCCATATTTTGCTTGTCGGGAGTTGCAGCGCGAACGAAAACTAGCATGGCTTGCGAAATAGCTGACAACAAATGATTGATACCGTACAGGTCGCATTAGAGGACGGGAAATAAATTGACGGTCGACGATACCGCAAACGTTAATACCGTTTTAACTTCGAGTATTTACTTTTACACATATATAGTATACGCCTCACAACCATTCATCTCACAGCAGGTTTACCCCATTTATGAAAAGCGCTTCCATAGGATTTTTGGCAGGGTGGCTATAAACTTTCAGAATTCAGTGTATTAGCACTACAACATTTAGGCAAAAGTATTGGTTTTCTCTACTTTTTCTTTACCAAAGTTTTCTTACTTATTTAAACTACAACCAAAAGGAATCATAACGAAAAAGAAACTCTCCTATAGGCGGCTTAATCAAATTCAACATCAATTGACGCTACGGGGC
Organism: Drosophila obscura; assembly: GCF_018151105.1. NCBI lineage: Eukaryota > Metazoa > Arthropoda > Insecta > Diptera > Drosophilidae > Drosophila > Drosophila obscura. Next base: position 626 of record NW_024542743.1, read on the forward strand.
ATTTTACCTTTCGTTCTGAAATAAATCACTAATAGAAAGAAACACTGACTTGGTAGTGGAAATGGAGTGGTCCGAGCTAAACGGAAGATCCAACTGGCGGATGGTGATGGGTGCGCCCTGCAGCCGTAATCGCTCTCTCCTTTTTCTGCTACTGTCCGCACTGCTGGCTGCTGGAGAGCGTGGGTGTGGAGACGAACGCAGAAATGGCTCGCCCAGAAAATTCTCTGCCATGCATGTTCGAGGCAAACAGAGTCAGAAGTCGACAGCTTGTGCTGCACGTATACTGTATACGCAGACTGCCGCTGCAACGTTCTATGCCAAGCTAGACGTGTCGGTGTAGGGGCGCGAAGCGGTACCCTTTGGGAGATGCCCAGTAGTTCCCTGAAGAAGTATGCGCCCGGAGAGAGTGGAACTTTAAGTCCGCAGCATGATAAAAGCCCACATGTGTGTATGATATTCGTACGGGTACTACATACGCCCAACCCTGCAAATAGGTTTTAAACCGAAGTACTTCAGTTCCTCAGAGGCCTATGAGAACTCACCCCAATGGAATCGGCCTGATGATAAATAGCTTTGAATCGGTTTTTTTTTTTTTGGTTTGTGTGGATGTCGATAATCTGACTTGGGTCGTAAACACGGGGGCATTATACGCGGTAGCATTACAGAGCTCAGTCGAGGTCAGGTTTACTTTTCTTTTTTTTTTCTGCACTCGACTGGTGAGACTAACTACTGTTTGATTATTTGATGACGCTCAGCACCACAATACGATCAAAACTCGTTGTACATCGATTTTTTTATTGCGGGTGAAACGGATAATGTCGCTGCTTACTGGGTTTGGCGTCCCGCCACATCAATCGAATGCGATATCAAGGTAGTGCGTCCCAAACCTTTTATAGCGAACGACGGAAACTGGCGTATAGTTTTTTCTAGGTATTTGTCGTTGTTGTTCTGTTAACGACCTACTTAAAGGATCGCTCAAAGGCGAAACAGGAAACTGTTTAATTAAGAGAGAATTTGAGCAATTGATATGCAGTCCAGAAGTCTATACTCACATACAAGTCTCCCGAATAGGGAGGGGACTAGGAAGAAGGTAATCTTCCGGATCTCCCTCTACAGCTCACCTCAGTAGTCAGCTGATCAATTACGTCCTGCGATTTACCATCTGTCGTTTTTACTGAGGCGATAACCGCTTATATGTTGTTGTCTCTATCATGTCTTTAGCAAACTGTCCGTCAACGCAGCACACTGAAGCTTCGTGTCCAATAATCCGACACTGTTTTACCTAGTAAGGTGATTTGAATACGGCCTTAAATCATGCAGTTTCCCACTTACCGTCTCTAATAACATCTTGCGTTCAGACCTATTTTTACGATTAAAGGCGATTCTACGTAATTGGGTAGGAGTTATACTTTGGAGGCAATCAATGACAGGTTTTAAATCGGGGTGGGTTGATGTGGCAGGTATTAGTTTATCTAAGATTGTTGAGTACCATCTAATCGGTATTCGTCCCCTTTGAGACAAACTGTTTGGTGCACTTCTCTGCGGTGCACGCGCTGCTGAGTTTTTTGTGGAATTTTGTGTCAGCCTTTCCGCATCCAAAACAGAAGACTCGCCGTTCTGCTAAACACTCTTGGTAACGGTGGCCCTTCGTTCAACAATTCTAACAAGAAGCCTTATGGCAGCTACATTTAACTCTTCATTATCCGAAATCTCATATTCAGGAAACGTAGTCTGTTTGCTGCCCTACCGCACTAATATTCCGATATTTTGGCTTCGGTATGGCCACTGAAGGTTTGTGTACCGTTTGAATAAAAATTTCGCGTGTTCGCGCAAGATGTCGCAATTGAGCAATCGTGGTTGCCGGCTCATACAGAATTTCTTGCTGAACCTCAGTAAGCAGATTAGCGCGTAAAGTCTCTAATAAAGACATCTCTGAAATTGGGTGTGTGAGCTTATCTGGCAAGGAAGCGTCAAACGATTCATTGGAACGCTGTTTACGTTCTTCGATTTCAGTATGTATTATGCGAGAATCTTTAAATTGCCCCTTTAGAGCCACACACAAGTCATACCAACGAATCTGAGATACACTTTTGTGGTATCTCCAGTACCATTCACTAGCCTTGCCCTCAAATAAGTTGCTAGATGGCGAGCAACCAGTTCAAAATTCAAGGTTTGATGGGTCAAGGCTTCGACTCTATAAATGAAGTCATCTATAGACATCGAATCCTTCCCGTTAAATCGCAACTTCCAATTTGCCATTATCTGACTTATGCGGTCAGGACGCACCTCAAAAGCTAATCTAATCTTCGATCAGATTCCCCTGCTTGAACAGAAGCTGAATGAGACTGTGAATTGGACAACAATTGCTGAAGATTCTGCTGCTCAACGTGTGTCACTATTGGCATCTGGTCCATTCCGATTGGAGATACGTCTCTAGCTGAAGCAGTCGAACTAGCTTGTAAGCCTAGACTAATAGCTTGTGTTAATCTATCGGTTAACTGGGCCAATTCTGAGGTCATAGCCAGATGACATGCTTTGCGATTTCAGCTGAGATAGTGCCCGCCAATACTGTTTGCAATACATCCCTCGTAGCTCTGTTACCCGAAGACGGGGTGGAAGCATCTACATTCTCCTGATCATTTGCAGGGTCAGACATGGTTGCACCTTCGATTTGTTTGGCTTTCGATCTAGTAAGAAGTGACTGAGCGACAGAAGGTGCTCTATAATTCGAAGTTGATGCACGTGCGGTGTTAAGATTTGATACTTGAGGTTGAGCTTCCTACTTCTAAGGCCTATTTGCACACTGGACGTTTTCTTCGACATTGGCTGAATTAAAGCATCTTGGGTGGAAGGTGACTACAACTCGTTACCAATGCTAGATTTTTCGAATGTTTTCCAACCCTAAAGGAAAGCGAAGTCTCACCTTTTTCAATTAATGAATTTTTCTGGTTTGTCAAGGCATTTCTTCTTAAGGGGATTCTCGAACCAAGTAATTTAGTTTATCCATTATTAACAATGCCTAGATTAGTCGGTAATAAAACAAAAAAAATAAAAGAAAAAAATTTCATAAAAATGTATGAGGTTCATGCGATTGTTTTCATATGGATGTAACGATTCGATCAGCTTACTCTTGTATGTGGTGAGTCAAAATAGAAGAGAACACGAGAGAAAACAAAAACAGCAGATAGACGAAATTGAGCGGTTAGTGGAAGCCGAAACGTAGCCTTATGGAAATCCCGCTACCAATATTCTATAGGAAACAACAGCGATAGCGGGAACAGACGTTGCCTTGGGTGAGAACTTATATTTGAAAGGTATCAC
>NW_024542744.1:0-3344 GCF_018151105.1 Drosophila obscura
CAGGACATAAAGGATATGGCCACTATAACGTATCCTGCCAGTGGATATTCCCTCTTGCGCTCTGACTCTGAAGTTTATTATTGATCAGGACATGCCACGCCTCCTGGCCATCTGTCAATCATCCTAGTTGTGTCAATGCCTTCTGGAGAATGTGCAGGATCTTTTGCAATAAACTGGGATTGCAGACATAAAAGGGTATAGCCACTATAACTTATCCAGTATTCGTAATCCCCTGCTTCACTCTAACTCTGAAGTTTCTTATCAGATCAGATATGCCACGCCTCCTAGCCATCTATAACATTCTGATGTATACAATACCTATGAATTTGCAGGAGACTTTCTCAATACAATTTCAATGAGCATAAAGGTATAGCCACTATAACGTAATCTGCCAGTAAATATCCCTGTTTCACTCTAACTCTGAAGTTTCTTATCGGGATCAGGACATGCCACGCCTCCTAGCCATCTTATAACTTCCCTTGAATCTAAATGCCCTCTGAGAATGAGCAGGTTCTTTGGCAATGGATTTGGATGGCAGGACATAAAGGATATGCCACTTATAAACGTAATTCCTCCCAGTAAATATCCTGTTTCACTCTAACTCCTGAAGCTTCTTATCGGATCAGGACATGCCACGCCTCCTAGCCATTGTACAATTCCTGAAGTGTCAATGCCTTCTGGAGAACGTGCAGGATCTTTTGCATTCAATATTAGAATTTTTGCCCCCTTTCGATAGCAAGACATAAAGGATATGGCCACTATAACGTAATCCGCCAGTAAATATCCCTGTTTCACTCTAACTCTGAAGTTTCTTATCGGATCAGGATATGCCACGCCTCCTAGCCATCTGTACAATGTCCTGAATGTCAATCCTTCTGGAGAATGTGCAGGATCTTTTTGCAGTCAATTTGGATGGCAGGACATAAAGGATATGGCCACTATAACGTAATCTGCCAGTAAATATCCCTGTTTCACTCTAACTCTGAAGTTTCTTATCGGATCAGGACATGCCACGCCTCCTAGCCATCTGTACAACGTCCTGAATGTCAATGCCTTCTGGAGAATGTGCAGGATCTTTTGCAATCAATTTGGATTGCAGGACATAAAGGATATAGCCACTATAACGTAATCTGCCAGTAAATATCCCTGTTTCACTCTAACTCTGAAGTTTCTTATCGGATCAGGACATGCCACGCCTCCTAGCCATCTGTACAACGTCCCTGATTGTGTCAATGCCTTCTGGAGAATGTGCAGATCTTTTGCAATCAATTTGGATTGCAGGACATAAAGGATATAGCCACTATAACGTAATCTGCCAGTAAATATCCCTGTTTCACTCTAACTCTGAAGTTTCTTATCGGATCAGGACATGCCACGCCTCCTAGCCATCTGTACAACGTCCTGATATGTCAATGCCTTCTGGAGAATGTGCAGGTCTTTTGAAATCAATTTGGATTGCAGGACATAAAGGATATGGCCACTATAACGTATCCTGCCAGTAAATATCCCTGTTTCACTCTAACTCTGAAGTTTCTTATCGGATCAGGACATGCCACGCCTCCTAGCCATCTGTACAACGTCCTGAATGTCAATGCCTTCTGGAGAATGTGCAGGATCTTTTGCAATCAATTTGGATTGCAGGACATAAAGGATATGGCCACTATAACGTATCGTGCCAGTAAATATCCCTGTTTCACTCTAACTCTGAAGTTTCTTATCGGATCAGGACATGCCACGCCTCCTAGCCATCTGTACAACGTCCTGATTGTGTCAATGCCTTCTGGAGAATGTGCAGGATCTTTTGCAATCAATTTGGATTGCAGGACATAAAGGATATAGCCACTATAACGTAATCTGCCAGTAAATATCCCTGTTTCACTCTAACTCTGCAGTTTCTTATCGGATCAGGACATGCCACGCCTCCTAGCCATCTGAACAACGTCCTGAATAAGTCAATGCCTTCTGGAGAATGTGCAGGATCTTTTGCAATCAATTTGGATTGCAGGACATAAAGGATATGACCACTATAACGTATCCTGCCATTAAATATTCCTGTTTCACTCTAACTCTGCAGTTTCTTATCGGATCAGGACATGCCACGCCTCCTAGCCATCTGTACAACGTCCTGATTGTGTCAATGCCTTCTGGAGAATGTGCAGGATCTTTTGCAATCAATTTGGATGGCAGGACATAAAGGATATAGCCACTATAACGTAATCTGCCAGTAAATATCCCTGTTTCACTCTAACTCTGCAGTTTCTTATCGGATCAGGACATGCCACGCCTCCTAGCCATCTGTACAACGTCCTGATTGTGTCAATGCCTTCTGGAGAATGTGCAGGATCTTTTGCAATCAATTTGGATTGCAGGACATAAAGGTATGGCCACTATAACGTCATCTGCCAGTAAATATCCCTGTTTCACTCTAACTTTGAAGTTCTTATCGGATCAGGACATGCCACGCCTCCTAGCCATTTGTACAACTTCCTGATTGTGTCAATGCCTTCTGGAGAATGTGCAGGGTCTTTGCAATCAATTTGGATTGCAGGACATAAAGGGATATGGCCACTATAACGTATCGTGCCAGTAAATATCCCTGTTTCACTCTAACTCTGAAGTTTCTTATGGATCAGGACATACCACGCCTCCTAGCCATCTGTACAACGTCCTGAATTGTCAATGCCTTCTGGAGAACCTGCAGGGTCCAATACAATCAATTTGGATTGCAGCACATAAAAGATATGGCCACTATAACGTCTCTCCAGTAAATATCCCTGTTTCATTCTTAAGTCTGAAGTTTCTTATCGGGATCAGGACATGCACGTCTCCTAGCCATCTGTACAACGTCCTGATTGTGTCAATGCCTTCTGGAGAATGTGCAGATCTTTTGCAATCAATTCGGATTGCAGAACATAAAGGATATGGCCACTATAACGTAATCTGCCAGTAAATATCCCGTTTCACTCTAACTCTGAAGTTTCCTTATCGGGATCAGGACATGCCACGCCTCCTAGCCATCTGTACAACATCCTGAAATGTCAATGCCTTCTGGAGAATGTGCAGGACCCTTTGCAATCAATTTGGATTGCAGGACATAAAGGATATGACCACTATAACGTATCGTGCCAGAAAATATCCCTGTTTCACTCTAACTCTGAAGTTCTCTTATCGGATCAGGACATGCCACGCCTCTTAGCGATCTGTACAACGTTCTGATGTTCAATGCCTTCTGGAGAATGTGCAGGATCTTTTGAATCACGTTTGGATGGCAGGACATAAAGGGATATAGCCACTACCTAATCTGCCAGTAAATGCCCTGTTCGCTCTCTAACTCTGAAGTTTCT
>NW_024542745.1:0-2571 GCF_018151105.1 Drosophila obscura
ATGCTTTCAGCATTGAGCTGCATTATCCGTAACAATGCAAACTGTTTTTTCGAGGACATTCCAATTATTTAAAAACAACCGGCGTAGTGTTGAATATTTTGCGCCAACGGTTTGTTGTGTCTAATAATTTTCTTGTGGCCAATGATGCTGTTTTCAAATTATAATTACAAACAAAGTGACATGTGACGGTCAAAAACTATCGTTGGCCCTTGATGTCTACAAGTCACATGTGACTGATATATACGAAGTATCGGCGAGTATTGTTAACAATTTAGCAGAAGTTTCCCTGAATATATTAAGCATCAGCACATCCTCTTAAATGTGTTTTGCTTGGTAGCTTATATCTGGGATCCAATACCTGACTGTAGTTTACAAAGCCTTCACTTTCCATGATATTATAAGGCTGTACATCCTTTGCAATCATTTCCGTTAAAGCCCTGTCAATGTCGTTCTTCTTCACCTTTTGAATTAGTGTCGTACAAAACAGCTCTTTTGAAAGTAAGAAGCTACAGAATACATATTGATTGACAACTGCTGCTTGTAGATGCGACATTGTCGTATCCTTTGCAGTAGCTGCAGCTGGAGTGCTGGAGTCTGAGACATGAACCAAGCCAGGATGAAACTTCTTTAGATGATCGTGCAAATTGGACGTATTTCCGCTGGTCTTATATCCTTCCGCAGTTAATTGACACTGAATTTTTTGTCTTCAGACCTTTTAAACATTTCCACACCTGTGATTATTTTCTTCTTATGTGTTTGCCTCTCGGTCGCCAAATCTTCTCCCATCCGTGCCGCTGCTATCCCATGCCTGCATTTCAGCGCTGGACATATGGGTGTGAGGGAGCTCTTGGCATCAACCTTAAATTTTGACATAAAGCTAAAACAACTTATAACTACTTTAAAAGTAAGCATTATATCTTTTTGAAGAAAGCGGGGTCCATTTCTCCTGTATCACTCTTGTACTCTGCATCACTGATTTTAATTATAAATGTTTTCACACAGACAAAACAAACAAACGCGAATTTTTTTGGCTATGTGAAATAAATACTATTGATGGCACGTTGGAACTATCGAAAGTGGTTGGTTACTATTGATGGTGCTGCGATAGTGACCTACCACCACAGTGCCGATAGTGCTATTGATAGTTTCTCCACCTCCAGAGACAGCTATTTATTTCACTGTTCACAAACGAATTGAGTTGAGCGCCCAATGAATGCCACATATTTATACCTTTCCGTCTGGGGGAGCGTTCAACCTAGGGGGTGGGTTTTCCGCCCTGTATGTTTAACTTGCAAGATACTGCTCGGAATAAAAGTATAAGGTTTGGTTTTTTTTACCCTCACCACGCAAAGTATAATTTGTGCAAGTAAAGTGAAATAAAATGCCGCCCAAGACTAGTGGAAAGGCAGCCAAAAAGGCTGGAAAAGCTCAGAAGAACATCACCGAGACCCACAAGAAGAAGAAGCGCAAGAGGCAGGAGTAGCTATGCCATCTATATTTACAAAGTTCTGAAGCAAGTCCACCCTGACACCGGCATTTTGCCCAAAGTGATGAGCATCATGAACAGCTTTGTCAATGACATCTTCGAGCGCATTGCCGCTGAGGCGTTCCGCTTGGCTCACCACAACAAGCGTTCGACCATCACCAGTCGGGAAATCCAAACTGCTGCGCCGCCGCTGCCGGGAGAGTTGGCCAAGCACGCCGTTAGTGAGGAACCAAGGCTGTCACCAAGTACACCAGCTCCAAGTAAATTTGTTTCTCCTGCAGCATTAGCACAAAAAGGCCCTTTTCAGGGCCACAAAACATTTTCCCAAGAACGCTATTTTCAATATTGACAAACGAATAAAAATAAGATACCGTCCAATAAATTTCTCCAATGTGCAATTAGATATTTTGCATTCAAGAGTGTATGAACATCTATTTTCTTGCGAGATATAGTACAGTATGATTTGACAAATAGCAATCAAATATAGCTTTGGGTTACCCAGCACTGTTTTGAAATCGTAACAAAGGACGAATCATGGATTTACGTACGGTATGTATGTACTGCGAATACGTATGCCACAAAAGTTTGTCACAAGGTAGCTTTTCAAACCAAATGGTCGCCTGTTTTCATAAAATCAATAGATTTTTGGGCACCCAGGCACCCAAAATATCGAAAAAAAAAAGGTGACCCCATAATGTTCCCAGCTATACAAAAAAATTGAGTGGTGAACGTTTTCCATTTGGTAAGGGTGATAAGGCATTGTGACCATTAACGCTGCTAGAATAAATTTCTTAAATGTGTAATTTACAGTATTTTGCATTCAATAGTGTATGAACATCTATTTTCTTGCGAGATACAGTAGCACAGAGTGATTTGAACAAGAGAGAATCAAATACAGCTTCGGTTACCCAGAATGTTTTTGAAATCGTAACATAGGACGAATCATGGATTTACGTATGTGATGTATGAACATGATGCCACAAAAGTTTGTCACAAGGTAGCTTTTCAAACCAAATGGTCGCCTGTTCATAAAACTCAACATACTTTGCACCGAGGCACCCAGGTTAGGTTAGGTTAGGTTAACC